>NC_028643.1:39677512-39678883 GCF_001406875.1 Solanum pennellii | reverse complement strand
TGGGCTGCCCAAAACACTTTGGGCGGATGCTGTGAGCACAGTTGCATACTTGATCAACAGGGGACCATCCGTTCCTTTAGGGTTCAAGATTCCAGAGGAGGTGTGGGCAGGAAAACAACTTAAGTACTCACACTTGAGGACTTTTGGTTGCACTGCTTATGTTCATGTTGATCCAGAAAATAGAGACAAGCTTGATACCAAGGCTGTGAAGTGTTACTTCATAGGATATGGTTCTGATANTTCTGATTTGTTTAGTTACAGGTTTTGGGATGACAAGAACAGAAAGATCCTGAGACATTGTGACTTGACATTTGATGAGTCTGCCTGTACAAGGACAGAGAGCAGAAGAATCTAGAGATTACAAAGCAAGTGGGAGTTGAGGTAGAGTTGGAGAAGAGTAACCCCAGAGATGTCGAAGCAGATACTCAACCAACTCCTACTGAAGAATCTGAAGTGGAGCAAGTTACACCTGAGCAGGTGTTAAGGAGATCATCCAGATCCATCAGGGGACCAGATAGGTTTTCACCTTCATTACACTATCTATTGCTGACTGATGAGGTGGAACCAGAGTCTTTTGATGCGGCCCTACAGGTGGAGGATTCGATCAAGTGGGAGCAAGCCATGGATGATGAGATGAGGTCACTTGAGAAGAATAACACATGGGTGTTGACTGAGTTAACTGCAGGGAAGAGAGCTTTGCTGAACAAGTGGGTGTTCAGAATCAAGACTGAACCAGATGGCAAAAGAAGTTTCAAGGCTCGTTTAGTGGTTAAAGGACATTCACAAAGGAAATGTATTGATTATGCTGAAATATTCTCTCCTGTTGTGATGTTATCCTCTATTCGAATTCTGTTGAGTATTGTTGCATCGGAAAATTTGCATCTAGAGCAAATGGATGTAAAAACAGCGTTTTTACATGGAGATCTGGACAAAGAGATCTATATGCAGCAACCGGAAGGATTTGTGGTTCCAGGCAAGGAACACATGGTGTGCAAGCTCACCAGGAGCTTGTATGGACTAAAGCAAGCACCAAGGCAGTGGTACAAGAAGTTTGACTCCTTCATGACCAAGAGTGGATTCTACAAAGCTGAAAAGGATCCTTGTTGTTACTTCAAGAAATACACTGATTCGTATGTCTTTCTACTCTTGTATGTGGATGATATGTTGATTGCAGGATCTAGTATGAGTGAGATTAACAATCTGAAGACAAGGTTGTCTGCAGCGTTTGAGAAGAAAGATTTGGGTCCAGCAAAGCAGATTTTGGTGATGAAGATTTCTCGGGATAGATCTGCTGGCACTTTAGATCTATCTCAGTAGTTGTACATTGAGAAGGTACTGAGCAGATTCAGGGTTAATGATGCTAAACCCAGG
>NC_028643.1:39662634-39677244 GCF_001406875.1 Solanum pennellii | reverse complement strand
TGATCATGGTGGGGATGTTGACTCGAGCAAGAGTACATCCGGGTACATTTACACCATAGGTGGAACCGTAGTGAGTTGGATGTCCAGGCTTCAGAAGTGTATTTCTCTTTCATCTACTGAAGCTGAGTATGTGGCAATAGCTGAAGCTGGGAAAGAGATGATATGGCTGGCAGATTATCTTGAGGAATTGGGCAAGAAGCAGAGCGAGAAGATTCTTTACTCAGATAGCCAGAGTGCCATACAGTTGGTGAAAAATCCAGTCTATTATTCGAAGACAAAGCACATCAGAAGGCGATACCATTTCACTCGCAGGGCAGTGGAGGATGGTGATATGTGCTTGGAGAAGATAGAGGGTGCAAAGAACCCGGCAGACATGTTGACGAAATGTGTTGATGTTGGGAAACTGAGGTTGTGTAAAACCTCGGTTGGTCTTCTGTATTTGTTGATACAGATGTTGCGGTGTGGTAAAGATGTTGATGATGAAGAGATTTTTTTTGAGAATGTATTTTTTGGATGACTGAGTCAGTCTCCAAGTGGGAGAATTGTTAGGTAGTGGAGCCCGATTAATTTTAGGTTTTCCTATTTATTCTCTATTTTAGGCTTTCCTATTTATTCTCTATTTTAGGTTTTTCTATTTATTCTTTGTAACAAAAAATACTCTGATTTATTAATATAAATATACCTCACCGCCGTGGAAGTTTACTCACGGGGTGTTACCACGAAATATTGGATTTTTCTCTTTCTCTCTCTAGATCTCTCATCTCTTTCTCTTGAAAGCTCTTGTGTTCTTCATTCATCTAGTGTGTGTGCGTGAATTCGATCCTAACACTCTCTTGTGTTCTTGATACTACTAAGATTACTCCACTCGTGAAATAAAACCTTAAAGTTGTCTTGAGAATGCTGAACAGATAAAAAGTTACCTTAAGTGCAATGTAAAAGGCAAAGACCATGAGATATTTTAATCCATTTCTATAACCTATAAATATTTGTGTGCTTTTAAAACTCATGATTTTATTGGTACCTTACATATATTTTCATTAAAGATAAAATATCATACATTTAGTTGCCTTTCATGTCTCGGTAAAAATTGTGCTTCTATCAGTTAACGAGATAATGGCTTCAGTAAGAATTTAAACAAGGAACTGGCCATTGAATAGAAAAGTATAATAGTATCATTGCTGTTACACCTGGCACATAGATTATACTGTGATCATGCTTAAACTTACAATAACTTAATAAGATCATGAACTACATTGCTTTATACAGAATCGCAAAAAAACTTTGACATTGACCATGTTTGTATCAGATGTTGTTTGGTGGTTGGTGCCCTGATGCTTTCTGTACATGTAGCAATCTAAAATAAAATTGTGAACTACCAAAAAAAGACAATTGGGTGTACTAGTGATCTCTCTATGAGGGTTCGGTCCTATTTTAGGCAGCCTTACCTTTATTTTGCCAGAGGTTTTTTCAAAGAGATGAACCCGTGACCTCAGGTCATATGACAACGAGTTTACCAGTAACTCCAAAGCTTCCCTTCTAAAACTAAAATTGCGAACTACTTGGTGTAATACAATCCTTATTGATTAATCATGTGTCCAAGTCATATTTTGTAAGACATTTAACGGTGTTCTAATATTTTTGAAATCTCAAACTTTATCTTTGTGCTTGCATGTATACCTTTTTTGTATTGCTAAAACTTAGAATGTTAGTTTCCTTGTGTTTAACATTGTCTATATCATTTTGTGGAAAATTATTGTGATGGTTCATAATTGTTGGAAGTGCTATTGCACACTATATTGATGGGAAAAATATGACTTTCAACATACTATATGAAGAATTATGCTTTCTTGAAAAAGTACAGGTTTGTTTTCATTCTTTACCTTTTTTATATTCTAACAGCAAATGATCAATATTTATTCGATGGAGGAGGACTGCGGAAGGAAGTGATATGAAAGTTTATTTTGTACTAAGGTAAGTAGTGTTTTAAAAATCAGTATTTATATTAAGGCTCATGATATTGTCTTCTACTTAATAATTGATGGTGGTTCACTGTATTATTTTAAAAAAAATATAATTTTGTGTTGTTAGACATTTGTATTGTTCTTTAGAGCATTCCTAAATTAGGATTTTGTGGAAACAACATTGGTCCCGATGGATAATTTGATTGTCTGACATTGTACTGTCACTTGTAAATTGGCGTAAGTTCCTTACATTTTTCTTTGGTGACTTTTTCTGAATAAACATTGGATGCTATGGTGATTTCTTTTCTTGCATGTATTGATGTTTGTAATGGGTCAAATATACTTGCAAAGGTTGTACGTAGTCGGATAAGTAAACCGAAGTTTGGAGTTTGAGCATGAGAGCTTAAATCTGAATAAGTTGGCCACTAAGTTGATATTAGACACCGAATAGAAAGAAAAAAGTAAATAAATTGGAAAAAGTCGAAATTATATTTTTGAGTTCCATGTGACTTATAATTGACAGCTCAGTCTTATATATATAGGATATTATTGAATTTGGAAATCAATTATCTCATCACTAGGGCTCTATTCCACCTCCTTCTAATTCTGCGAAAATGCTCTCCTCCATATGCACATCCTCTATTCTCTAGCCAATTCGTTCCTCTTAAGATTTTTTCTCTCAATCCCTTAATCTTCCCAATCCAGGCTTCAACTCCAATAGTGGCAATGGATGTGAAATTACTCATGACAGATGCAACTGTTTGGTAAATCTACTCTGGCATATCCTTAATAAATATAGTACTAGTTAATTTCTAAATTTGTTCCTTAAATTGCATAGGAGATTTACTTACTACTCGCTACGTTTTGTCTTAGTTTAATTTGCCAAATTTTTAGAAAATAAAAAACTTGTGGTATTAAACTAAGGAGATAAATAATGTACTCAAATATCATTTAATTCTTTCTTCTTAAGCATGTTGTGTGGGATATTAAAATTAAAGAGTTAACAATTAGGAAGAAGATACTTTCCTTTTGAAAGTGACTAAAAGTGTAAGTGGTGATATTATCAAAAAATGATTGAACAAAATCACTAATATAATTATTAGTATGTTCTACAATACTACTTAAGAAAAAACTGCTTGAAACAATTATATTTCAGTTTAAGGTGATACGTGATGCTTTTGTTTGTGGTGTTGCTTCGAATAATATCATATTTTAACCACTATTTGGACCATTTCGTGATATTGTTCCGGTTCTTGACTTTCTTGAATGGCATTGAAAGATGGCAATGATAATGACAATCCGGAAGTGTCGTAGTTGTTAATGTTGTTAGCAACTGTATGGTGAAGCTAATATTCTGACTATATTGTCACTTTAGATATTTTATTCACTTACGCTCGATGCTTCAGAAAATTAATGAAAACGTATAAAAGTTGGTAACATTTGGATAAAAAACATATTGGATTTATTGTGTTAATTTTCATTTTCGGTGTAAATGCAATCCCGATAAGGTGAATAATAAGTATTGTCTTGAGCGGTTGAGCCTGCTTCTTTGGAATATATAGTCTCGTAAGGACTTTGGTTCACTAAGATACAATTACCAATGCACTAAATTTTTTATCCCGTTTGCATGAAAATTGGGACACCTCTATATTCATGGTCCAGTAGGAACCACAGAGGATAAAATTTCAAAATGGGTAGGCTAAGTATAATATTTGTTATCTGTTAACTTAATTATTACTTAAGATAAGTCAAACAAAACTCTAAAATATTTCAGAATTACGGAGAATCGAAGGAAGATCTCTATAATAAGTTTTCTAGATAGAATAATCTAGAAATGTTCTATAAAATATAAGTCTAGAAAAAGATAGTTAAAAATATCCTAGAAGAGAGTAGTATGTATCTATTTAGATTTTTCCATCACCTCCTATAAATAGAGGTGGTTCATTTTATATGCAACAAAGCAAGAAACAAAATAACCAAGTAAGCAAGAAAGCAAGAGATCAAACAAGTGTGAGTGCTCGAGTAAGGAGTATTGCTGAAGCAAGCAATAACTGTGATCAAGATTGTAAGACCGAAGCAGGTCCTTACTTTGGTATAGTAAAATTCAAGTTGTGAAAAATCAGTAGTGCCCATCGTCTCTGTCCAATCAACGATATTCAACAAGTGGTACCAGAGCTTGGTGGATAAGAGCGAGGTAGTAACTCAAAGAATATCCTACAAGCTATTGTCGAGGGCTATATCGCGAGGCACTTATCAATGATAGTTTTCATAATCACTCTCAATAGCGTTGAGAAGATCAACGCAAGCAACTACAGATCATCGAGCACAAGAATGCAATATTATTTTCTTGGCCATGAATTATTGGATATTATCACTAGATCAGACACCATACCACTAACAGATGATGAAGCAACAAAGAGGTGGAAGGCAACTGGAAAGGCCATGTTTGTTCTCTCTATAACAATTGAGGATGAGTTTCTACAACGGATTAAAAACGCCAAGACACCCAAAGAAGCTTGGAACACCTTGGCAACAATTTTTACAAAGAAGAATGATGCGAGATTACAAAGGCTTGAAAATGATCTTTTGTTGATCTCTCAACAGAATATGACAATCAATCAATACTTCTCAAGGGTAAAACCTTTATCTGATGACATATCAAAATTAGATCCAAAGAATGCTATCACATAGATAAGAGTAAGGAGAATTATTGTTCATGGTCTAAGACCGGAGTACAAAGGCATAATCACAGCCATACGATGGTAGAGCTCAGAACCAACTTTATCTGAGTTGGGAAATCTGTTGGAAAATGAAGAAGATTAGGATAAGACATTATAAAGTCTTACTATAAAAGATGAAGATAAGGTGCTCTTCAGCAAAAGGCAAACCTATCAAAAAAGAGAAGCGGAGAGAAGCTTATAGCCAGGGGGAGACCAAGAGATCCAACATCAAAGAACTCAACAACAAAACAAGCAGGCGAAAGGCTTCAACAACTGACAAATGCAGAAGTGCTACAATTGTGGAAAGAAAGGACACTACGCTAGAGACTACTGGTTTAAGAAAGTTTAAGGTAATGTAGAAACTTCTACTCAAAATAGGAAAGATGAAGAAGAAGTTTGGAATTTTGAGACCTCTTATGTAGTTGAAGAAACTAATCAACAAGAGGATCTTGTCCCCTATCACTCTAACAAAGAAGAGGAGATCGCACTTACAACTATAAGTGAGAAATTTGTAGATTATAAACATTATTTGATCGTTGATTCAGAATGTTTTGATCATATAATCGGCGATGAGAAAACACTGATAAATATGAGTGAGTAGAAAGGCAGTCAAGTAGTGGTGACTGCAAATAATTCAAAAAAGTCAATAACTTATATCGGCAAAACGGTGGTCATGCCTCATCACAACTCAAGACAAGTGGAACTTCAAAATATCTACCATGTTCCACGTATGAATAAAAACTTATTATCTGTATCACAACTAACAGATTCTGGTAACTATGACTTGTTTAGGTCAAATGACGTAAAAGTATATCAAAACTTAAAAGTTACAAGCATACCAATAATAGAAGGGAGAAGGTTAGAATCAATATACGTCATGCCAACTGAGACAACTTATGTGGTACTCGATGAAGCACCAATATGGTTGTACAACGAAGTCTCATTGTCAGATTCAAGAAAATTGGAGCAAGAGCTACAATATAAACTTGAAAGAGAAAATAAGAATTCATGGAAAATAAGAATTCATGGAAAATAAGAGTACATGAAACCCCAGAACTCATGAAACCCCAGAACTGTTTCAAGAAAAGTCCAAGAAGCTCTTCAACCTCAACTAATAAGGAAGAAACGCTTGAAATGCTCAAATTTCAAGTATATAGACGCAACATTATCAGAGATGGTTAACAATAAAAATGATAATATCTTTGAAGAAGCTTCAAAGAGTAGGGATCGAAATAATTCGATGAAGGAGGAGATTTAGAGGGCATGGACTCCATCATGCTTGCAAAGCAAGAATCACTCACAACAGACGCAAAGGAAAAATTAAGTTGGTGTTGAAGCGGAGTGTTAAAAATTCATCATCAACTTAATTATTACTTAAGATAAGTCAAGAAAACTCTAGAATATTCCGGAATTGTGGAGAATTGAAGGAAGATCTCTAGAATGAGTATTCTAGATAGAATGGTCTAGAAATGTTCTAGAAAAAAAGATAGGTCTAGAAAAAGATAGTTTGGAATATTCTAGAAGAGAGTAGTATGTATCTCCCTAGATTCTTCCATCAGCTCCGATAAATAGAGGTGATTCATTTGACATGTAACCAAGCAAGAAACAAAGGAATCAAGTAAGTAAGAAATCAAGATAGCAAACTAGTGTGAGAGCTAAAGTAAGGAGTTTTGTTGAAGCAAGTAACAAGTGTGATCAAGATTGTAAGATCGAAGCGGGTCCTTACTTTGATATAATAAAATTCCAAGTTATAAGAAAACGATAGTGCTCGTAGTCTCCCACCAACAACAATATTCAACATTATGAAGTGCAGAAAATTCTTGAAATCAGAGATTGTTGATCTATGTCTAAAATGTTTGATTATGGAATTGTCTTAGGCACTTAATATACTATAATAAAAGTAATTAACTATGCATATATTGTACATACACAATCCAATATTGTCTGTATAAACTTTAGTATGTATTGGTGTTTGATTTTATCTGTCTTGATTTAAGAATAAATCAATATTATTAAAAGGTAGTATATGAGTTTTATCCTCTTTGCATGGTACAAAAAAATTTGCCTATATGTAGTTGAACTGTGTAATTTATATTGTTATTACAATAAAAAAAAAAAAAGCAAACAACAAAACCAATCATGGTGGGCCATGCTTAGCACAGGCCATGGCTAATCTAGTTTTTACTATAATTTATGTTGTTGTGCTATATTTATTATTAATGTTCTTGGGAATTACTTTATTTGACAATCCATCTTCTGCTTATTTATATTGCTTCATCTTGCACTCTCAATTGTTAGATTAATTTTATATTTAGTTTGATCTCTCGGCCATGTTTTTTTTTGGGATTTGTTTTGTTATTTTTCACCTAATTAAATATTACTTTCTTGTTTAATTTGATTACTATATCATTAAGTTTGTTTGACAAGTTAGAATTGTGCAATGAAAAAATCTCTCTGTCGGTTTTGGAAGCCTCCCAGTGATAAAAGACAAAATTTAATATAAGTTCATATATTTTGTTTGTTAAAATTGACCTATGAAGAAATAAACGTCGATTTCTAAGATCTTTCATGTAAATAAGATGGATTTTTATTTTAATATTTGATTCATTTATTTTTATTTATATTTATTTATTACTAATATTGTTTACTAAATGTCTTTACAAGTACACATAATTGCTTCACATTGAAGCCATTTGAATAAAGCTTGAATTATACTCTTTATTCATTTCAATGTTGCGCCGTCTCAAAGGATGTCAACAAGGTGCTCATGTTTTCTAAATAGTTGTTAATCTAGACAGAGGTATGTGACTAGCCCTTGCTTCCGGTTGGATTTTGGCCCTTTTTTCTCTCTTCATATTTAGATATATAAAAGTCCAAAGTTTTGGGTCTTTCTTCCTTTCCTTTGTGGATTAATTTAGCCCAATTTGAGTAGCTCACTTTGCACATAAGCCCAATACTATGGTGCATATGTATTACTTTCATTTAGGTCTTATTTTAGAAGAATCACAAGAGATTAAGAGCAGCCATATCAAGAGAACAGTAATATAATGTGGATTTCCGCAAAAGCCCTAATAGTCTATTTCAAATCAAGATTCTCGCTTCGTTTCTTATTCGACTGAGCTAGTTTTTTGATAGCTTGTTCCCTTCAACTTAATCTTTGAATTAGAACCGAGAAAGGGTGATTTGGAGTCATGTAGATCGAGATTTCTCATGAACAGTAGTTGCGATTTGGTATTTTTACATCTAGTTTTTGTTACTATCTTGTAGTTGTGTTGCTCATTATTTGACAGTTTCTTGCTGGTCATTTTGGCGAACACTTTATAACTCTCGTTTTACATTGGATCTTTGTCCTTGTGGTTTTTACTCTTCACATCGAAGAGGTTTTCCACGTTAAAAATTGGTGTCTTGTGTGTCAATTTATTTTTCTTGCTTTGTTAATTTGTTTGTTGCCCAAGCAGTTCGTTCTTGCATTATTTTATCTTCTTCTGGTTCAAATAGAAGTGAAAGTTTTTACTTAGATTTTCTTCGGCTATTGCCATGTCATGCACATTTATTTTGTGCTTGTCTTTCCCAATAACTCATTATTTCTTACTAGTATATATATGGATTTGGGCTCGTTGAAAAAAGTTATGAAAATGGTTTCATCAAAAGTGACACGTAGAAATGGAGACATATTTGTAGTTCAAAAACTTAGTCTTTGGTCGGCAGTGTTCTTTGTTCATGTTTGTGCTTAGGATAAGATGATATATTTGCAGCCAGAGTAGGCTCCAAATTACAATATAGTTAGTGGGGTGAGAATATGTCGATGGAACAATATGAAACAATTGGGTGTAATTAATGTGAGGGACACTATATATAGACCCATCCAGATTTTTTTCGATGGAGGCCATACACTTTGGTTGTGGAAGGTTGGTTGATTCCCAAGTTTTACAAGGATAAAAAAGAGTGGACAATAGTTGGATGGAAAAATTTTGATATGTTAATGGAGTCTTTCGTTCGATGCCCAATATATGAGCTTGTTAGATTTGATTGTCAAGAGCCCTATCGACCAAATAAGATAACAATGCAATTTGGATATGATTTAGACTTCCCTAAATGGATTCCTTGCTCACTTCAAGTCCTGGTATGACTATAGTTGACCTATCTATTCTGATTTGAGGTTATATTATCCGACTAGGATGTTTAACATGATGTAAGTACAAAATATTTGAAAAGATGGAGAAACGAAACTAATCGGGATTTCTATGATGTTCTTCCTGATCTACCAAAAGAATATCAAGTGGAGAATTACCTTAAAGTTCCTCATGATTTTTCTCCTCATTCGATAGGCCACTGTTTGACAAACCTTCATAGATGAATTCTCTTTGTCATTTTCTATTGTGCAGTATGCTTCTACTTCGAATGAGGAGTAAAACCAGGAGAATTTTGAGGTAATTCTCCACTCGACATTCTTTCAGTAAACCATGATGAACATTATAAACATCCAGATTAGTTTCGTTTCTCCATCATTTCAAATGTTGTATAGTTACATCTGGTTCAAACAGCCTAGACGGATAGTATAACATAAAATTGGAATTGATAGGTCTGCTCTAGATGTACCAGGCAAGATCTGGACATGAAGGCAAGCAAGGAATCCATTTCGGGAAGTCTTAATCATATTCAAACTGCATTGTAACCCGATTTTGGTCGATAGTGATCTTGACAATCAAAATCAACAAGCTCAGATGCCCTCAAGAATCAAACGAAAGACTCCATTTCTACATCCATAATTTTCCCTCAAACTATTGTCCACTCTTCTTTATCCTGGTAAGACTTGGGAATCGACCAACCTTCCACAACCAATGTGTATGGCCTACATTGAAAAATCTCTTTGGATGAGTCAATAGCCCTCACATTAATTACACAATCTTGTTTCATATTTTTCCATCGGTGTATTCTCAGTCGACTAAATATATTGTGATTTTGGACCTTCTCTTGCTACAAAGATACCATCATCTCCCAAGCCCAAACTTGAACAAAGAACAATGGCGACCAAAGACTATGTTTATGAATGCCAAATATGTCTCCATTTCTAGTGGATGGCATTATCATAACCTATTTCATCGAGCCCAAGTCCCTATATATACTAGCAAGAACAACAGGTGCTATTGGGATTAAAAAACACAAAATAAATGTGCATGAATGAGCAATAGTCGAAGAAATCCCAAGCAAAACTTGATCTTTTATTTGAACCAAGAGTAGACTAAATAATGCTAGAACAAACTGTTTGGGCAACAAATAATTCAACAAAGCAAGAAAAATAAATCAAGACACCAAATGTTAATGTGGAAAACCTCTTTGGTGTGAAGAGCAAAAACCACAATGCATAAGATCCAATAAAATCAACAAGATTTATAAAAGTGTTCTCCATAATGGCCATCAACAAAGTGCGAAAAACTAGAGAAATAAAAGAAGTAAAAACACCAAATCGCAGCTACTATTCAGGAGAAAAAATCTGGAGCTACACGACTCGAAATCACCATTTGTATGTTTCCATTGAAAGGTTAAGTTGAAAGAAACAAGCTATCCAAAAATCAACTCAATCGGATAAGAAACGAAGGGGAAATCGCGATTTAAAATTGGCTGCTAGGGCTTATGCGAAAATCTGCATCAATCGTTGTTCTCTTTATATGGCTACTCTCAATTTCTTGTGATCCTTCTAAAATAAGACCTAAAAGAAAATAATACATATGCACCATAGGAATGGGCTTATTAGCAAAATAGTCAATTTTGATTAAATTAATGCACAAAGGAAATGAAGGAAAACCCAAAACCTTGGACTATTACATAGGAAGGGAAAAAAGCTCAAAAACCCAACAGGAGCAAGTGCTAGTCGCATACCGCTAGAAAGATTAACAAGTATTGAGAAAACAAGAGCACCTATTTTACATGGAAACACAAATCTTGATAACCAAAGAAAAAAGAAAAGCTTCATCTTCAAAATCCTTACAACTATTTATGGAAAAAATTCAACCACCTACTGTAATTATTAGTATTTAATCTGATAAGATTCCTTTGTGCATTTTCAAGATTTTCTTTAATCTCTACAAACTCAGGGGATCGAAGGGGGAAAACAAAGTCACGCAGAACAGAGAACTTCCCAAAATCATCACGTCTTCAAGAATAACAATAGCCTCATCCCACAGAAACACAAAATTGTTAGTCTCGTAGCACCACTTTTCTACCAACCCAAAAATAATCTTTTGATATGTCTGGACTCTATAAACTAAATTCTTGATAGCTCTATAAATCCCTGCATCTTTCCATATAACCTCAATCATTTCAATCCATTCTTTCCATTTCATTTTTGATCCCTCCATCCATTGCAACCATGAAAGGGGAATTCCAACGACCACTCAGATTCGGATGGAAAAGGAATTGAAGGAGGCTTCAAATTTGTTCTTTCTTTCGAAGCATCAATTGGATTTAAGAAATAGGAATTTCTGTGTTGTGGGATTCAACCAAGTTGTGAAACCAACATCTTGTCTGTTTCATTCATGTTTGGATCTTCGGTTAATTCTTTAAAATGCATAATTCACCTTGTTTTAGAAAAAGCAAAGAGTGAATTTGATTCTTTTAGAAAAATAAAAAGTAACTCTTGTGTGTTTTTCTTTATAAGTTTAAAATGGGAATGACGACTACAAATGATTTTGGAAGCGTATGGTTTACTTGCCATAATCTTGTTTGTCCTTTAGTGAGTATTAACTTAAGATTATATGTTGGCTGAAATGGAGGAACTATTTTTTTCAAGGGGTGCTATAAGATGAAAAAAATACAAATACGAGTAAATTCAGGAATTGTATAAATAGAATGTATATATCTATAGAACTTTTAACCTATCTACACATACATCTTTCGAATACCCATGGTTCTGTCATTGATGACAATGAATATTATTTATACTTTACGTGGATGAGCATTTAATCCTTAACTCCAATAAAGGAAGACGATTATTGTAGACTATCTGTCAATGTAAAACTTGTGAATTCTGATGGAAATAACCTAAAAAAATATAACAATCTTTATAATGATTCTATATATTCACTCAATAGTATTCCATTGATTCTTAATGTGATTTAAAAATTTATTCAAAAAGATTCTAGATAAAACACTTGTTTGGTGGGGTATCTTTTATAGAAAAAATATAAATTTCGATCGTCAATAATCATTTGTTATAATATTTAGAGATGTAAATAGCACGTAGTATCTATACCGTTTTAGTGGAGCCATGTAAGTAGACTCTTTTTGAATACGTGTGGCTCTGCCACGGTTTATTACTTAAACTTTTATGTGCATATGATATAGGAAAACAATTGTAATAGGCTGACAATCAATTTAAAAGCTGGTGAATATAGTGGTAAGTATAACAAAATGAAATATCACATGTTATGAGGTTCATACTATATCATAAGGTACATACTTATATTACTTGAACTTCTCCTGCATAAGCCTTCAATTCTAATCCCCGGTAGAGGAAAAGGATTGTAGTAGGCTAACAACCAATATAATATCAGTGAATTTAATAATGGAGATAACAAATACAAACATGACAGTTTTTTTAAAAAAAAAGTATATAAAGAGTCAAATAAATATTATGCATATAAAAAAAACTTTTCGCCTATCAACATATTATACTTCTTCAATGAAGTTGTGTGAGTTGACACCTTTTGAATACATGTGATTCCTCCATTGATGATGATAATACTATTTAAATTTTAGGTACATGAGCTTTCACTTCTAAGCCCCGGTAGAGGAAGACGATTGTAGTAGGTTGACTGTCAATGTAAAACTAATGCATTTGATGATGAAAATAACAAAATAAAATATGAACATTCTTCTAATTATGACATATATTCTTTTATAGTATTTAATTAATTCATAATATTATTTTAGAACTTATTTAAAACATTCTTAAAGAACTATTTTTTTCAGTGAGGGGTAACTTTTATAGAGAAAATATGAATTCGTTTTGTCATTATTGGTTTGATATAATATTTAAGGATTTAACAAAACATATTTTATCGATAATTTTCAATGAAATGGTTCTAGATGACTCTTTTAGCCACTAATAGTGACATGTATTACTTAAACTTCACGTGAATGAGCTTTTAGTCTTAGCCTGATAGAGGAAAATAATTAAGTTTACTGTCAACTTAAACCTGGTGAATTTGGTGATGGGAATAATAAAACAAAAAAAATGGCATGTTCTATGGTTCATATTGTGTCATAAGGTACATCTTGATATTACTTGACTTTACGCTAATAACCTTTTAGTCGTAATTCCTGATAGAGTGGTTAGCTACTAATAAAATTGGTGACAATGATAACAAAACAAAGCATGTTAGGGTGTAAGATTCATATTATACCATCATTTACACATTGATATTAATTAAAATTTACATGCGTAAGCTTTTAGTCCTAAATACAGAGGAAGACAATTACAATAGACTGATTGTTATAAAGCCGATGAAACATGTGTAAGAATCCTTCTAATTACAACATATATTCACTCAGTAATATTTAATTAATTCATAACGTGAGTTTACAAACTATTATTTACCATTCTACGAAAACACTTATCATTTATTTTATTGTAGGCTGGGGTTTTTATTTATAGATTAAATAAATAAATTTTGATTGCCATTAATCATTTGTATAATATTTAAAATATATGTATGTATACACGTTTGCCCAAGAAATTCTCCACAGGATATATACAAATAGTATGAAAGATATTTTGCATTTTTTCAACCCATATTTGAACTATGATTTCAAATATTTTAATAATGTTATTCAATATTAGTAACTGAATTCTGAATTAATTTTAGTGATAAGACACAGATATTCCTCTAGACTATGATTGAAATCACAGAGACAAACAAACTTAAATATGTTTCTATAACTCCCTAAACTACATGGAGATTGTGTTCTCTCTCTTGAAGATTAGTAATGAGTGAACAAATTTGACACAAATCATTTTTAATTGATTACTTTAAAATTAGTTAGTGCTAATATATATTAATATTAAAACTTACATATCTTTAATTATTTCCATTTCTTTCTTTGCAAAATAATTCTTTAATTTCTTTCTCACTTTAAACTTTTTTTTTCTTTTATTAATTTCTTATGTTTTCACTTTTAATTATTTTAAAAAAGTATGCATATTTTTTTTAAAATAATTTAAAATTGTCCTTTATGTTTTTATGTTTTATTTGATTTTCTTCACTTATTTTTATATTCGTTCAACATTAACTTATTTTTAATACGATTGATTGAATCAAATTTAAAATAAAATAAAAAGGAAACACAAATAAAATAAAAAGAGTAAATAAAATCAATAGAAAAATAAAAGAGAAAATATTGAATGAAGGATAAATAAGCTTTAGATATTTATTCATACAATCAATGAACTTTGATTAAAATTGTTGAATTTGTCTTTCTAGGCTATATACAAAAAGTGTGAAAGATATTTTGAATTTTTGCAAGTGATATTTGAACTATGAATTCAAATATCTATTATAGTGATATTAAACATTAGTAACTCATATTTGAATAAACTTATATAGATTTTGTATATTTGTCAATACAATCAATGAATTTTGCGTACTTCTGAATTTGTTTTCTAGAGCTATAATTAAATCAATATGGCATTTTTGTTTTTATGTAAGATAAAGTTAAAAAGGTTTAATAGTTGTATATTTTCCTCTCATGAAAAATTAATTTCAAAAACAATCCACCAACCTCTTAGCCTTAGAATTCATTCAGAACTTGCTTTCATTGTAAAATTATACTTCATATATATGTTATTATTTCTAATATATCTATATTGGGTTTTTATTTTTCATATGTTTAGTTAATTTTTCAAGAATAACTTCTCATATATATATATA